>NC_080433.1:55734938-55759938 GCF_028018845.1 Melospiza georgiana
AATATTATACATATTTTGAATTTAATACTTAAACTAAATTGAGATTTTCACTATGATTTAGAATAAGAAGATTAGCAAAGTATACTGCATAGGCTGCCTTCTTAAATTGTATTAATTTTACTACCTTTTCTCCCTTTTGTGTCTGATTTAGAATGCAGTGCGTCATAATCTTAGCCTGCACAAGTGTTTTGTTCGAGTCGAAAATGTTAAAGGAGCAGTGTGGACAGTGGATGAAGTAGAGTATCAGAAGAGAAGGTCACAAAAGATAACAGGGTACGTTGGTGTTTGGTTTTGTTCAACTCAGTTGTTCTGTAATTCTGTAACCTGAGTGAGTCCTCTGTGTACTACAACCTGACAGACAAAGCGAGCACTTATGTGGAGAATACATAGCGAGCTAATAGCTATGCTGCTGCATTCTCTTCAGTGAGCTAACAGTTATTTCATTTTTGTGTAAACGCTGTTTTCTGTGCATTCTTTGCCTGCCTGACTTCCCCACGTAGTTTGCTGCAAGGAGAGCGATAATGGTTTTGTTTTTTCCTCTGTATTTCACCATATGTTTGTCATTTTAATTCCATCTACCGTAAGTTGTCCTACTATATATTAAAAATAGCCCTGTGTACATATGTTGCCCATGTGTTAAGAGTTTCATATGCACTTGTTTTTACTGTAAACCTTTGACAGAAGTGGGAGTTGTTCAAGGTCAGTTTGGAATATAGGTATCATACACTACAGTACTGACCTCAAAAATATCTTCTTGATGAGGGTAGTATTCATGAGAAGCCTTCACAGGAGGACCTTTGGCATGCTTACTGCCCTACTTTCAAATTAATCCCATGTCAGTATGACTGGTTCTGTGGATGCTTTTTATTCCTTGAGAGTATATAATTAGTTTTGATAAAGCCATTCAGATAAAACCAAAGGTGCAGAGACAAGAGCCAGAGGTTTTTCTTTGCAGGAAGGTATTCTATTTCTGTAATGCATCTGTTTGTAGACAGTGACCCACATGACCTCTAGAGTCATACTCTGCACTAATTTTATTGAAAATATAATTATGTGGTTATCTAGCATATAGCATTTAATCTATATGCTATATGGTAGCATATATGGTATGTTTGATTTGCTGGAAACTAATTGATCCACTGTATTGTTCACATACAGTTATTTATACATTATTGCAGCCTCATTTTTTTGTGAGGGAAGAGTAAGATCTTTTTTATTCAACACTCTTGTGTAATTATATTTAACATAGTAACAGTGTACCCGTGTTAGTTCAGAAAACCGAAACCAAAAACAGCAAGAGAGATGTAGCAAATGTAGCAGAGACAGATGTTCTACAAATTTTAAACCTATTTCTGTTAAATTCTTTCAGTGAGATGAGAACCCTTGTGCTCATGTAGCAAATTTTCACATGGGCCTTATTATAATAAGAGTTTTGCTTTTCTGATGCAAGTAAATCAGTGTTCTAACAGGTTGAGCTCCTTCCCTCCCAACTTCATTTCATTTTTCTTTCCTAAACTCTGGTCTTCTGAGCTGACATACCAATCCATTAACCCAATGAACCAGACAGGATGTCTGCTTGTTTTTAAACTTTGAAAAATCGTTTATTTTCAGAAGCCCAACGTTAGTGAAAAACATACCCACCAGCTTAGGCTATGGAGCAGCTCTTAATGCAAGCTTGCAGGTAAAAAATATGAAATAATTCTTTTTTGTACACACTGTCTATCTTCTTATGTGTGACGTATTTTATTTCTGCTTATACATTGGTATAGAATTACCTGGTATGTTTATGTGGACCTGATGGTCATTCTATATAACTGGGTTTATCAGCCAAGTAAGTTGTGTTACCTAGCACTGCAAGTAGTAGTTCTTATTCGTGCTACTTTTGATGTGAAGAAGCAAGAAGGACACCCTGTGGCAAAATCTGGAACATTCAGTTTTGCTGCAAATGTTAGATTGATAGAAGCTTTTGCAAATGCATGTGGATATGCATTAATATTTATCCAAGCTGTCATAAATGATTTCACATCATAGTGTTGGGGAACATGGTGCTCATGGCAAAAACTTTAAAGTTTAATTATAATATATAATTTTTATGCAGAAGAGGCAAATGTCAGGACTTTTTTATTTTGATTTAAGTTCTGGTCATTTTTTAAAGTGTAGCAGCTGCCTGCATTATAAAGGAGCCATACATTGTGTGGAAGGGCAAAGGGGTTAACTGTAATTCAAAGTCAAAAAATGATGTAAAACTAGAAAGTGCCATGAATATCAGAACATAATTAATAATGGAAAATTATGAAGCCTAAGCAAAAGAAAGAGTAAACCAGAAGTAGAAATGCTGCTATTTACAGAATGTGAAAATAATTGGAAATGCACAAAATCCTTCTCACCACTTCAACAAATACTCAAAATGAGCTGTTCTGTGTGTGTATATTCCTAAATGTTCATACATGTAAGAGTGCTATGTATATGTATGGGCTAATAATTTGGTTTTACTTTTCCTTTTGGTAGGCTGCGCTGGCAGAGAGCAGTTTACCATTGCTAAGTAACCCGGGACTGATAAATAACGCATCCAGTGGCTTACTGCAGGCAGTCCATGAAGATCTCAATGGTTCGCTGGATCACATTGACAGTAATGGAAACAGCAGTCCAGGCTGCTCTCCTCAGCCTCACATGTAAGTGCAGTCAGCTCTCTTTCAGGAAAAAAATGCCTAAGACACAGTATTATTCAAAAGAGCTTTGAAAGGTGGTAAGTGAAACATCTGGAGCTATATATTTGAAACTAAACATTTATATTAAAACATTTAAATAGATGAGTCTTCATTTACTTTGTAGTGATTGCTATAAGCTTTTTTTTTTTTTTTTTTTAAAAACCTCATCAATTTGCTTGCGAGCTCTGAACGTAATGGGAGGCTGATCTGTGTGGTCATTTTCAGAGCCTGGTTTGTAAGGTATAGACAGAACGTTCACACTGGAATTAGTTGTGATTTTAACTATGACTCTCCGAACCATTTATGAACTGTAGTAGAGATATTGCCCGTTTATACAAACCATAAAATGCAAAGTTTAACTGTTGCCCACAGTTTACATAGAAGCCAGTAAAGTGTAACTTTTTGCCTGTCATATAAATCAGTGTAATTACGTATTCAAGTTTAATTACTGGTGCGTCTGTATTGGCAAGGTTTATATGTTATATTTTATGCAAGACTACGATTCCTATTAATATTTAGCAGCTAACTATATCATTAATTACTCTAAATTCTTTCCCCTACCATCTTTTTAATGGAGCTGAGAGAGTGGAAGTATTAAAAATTGATGTATTGTGGATTTCAGAAATGTGTCTGAAGCTTTAGAAATGCCTGGCCTTAATCAGTGGTGTCAAACATGGCAGTTTCTTGTTTACTAAATAGTAAAACATGTATCTTGGAGGTATTGTTTCCCAGGTTATTTATATAATAATTAGTGGTGTGATATGTAAGTAGACATTGTTTTAAGTCTACTGTAAGATGATTTTTAAGTGTATCTAAGATGATGTCTTTTTTTTAGTGTTTTAAAAAGCTGATCTCATTTGCCTTTTTTAATTCCATTTTCTCTTCCCATTTTAAATGTTTATTTTAATTGCTAGAGTGAGATATTTAACAGTAAGAGTAATTGAGACCAGACTGCCTTTTTTACTTATGCTCTGATGTGGTAAGAATCCATTTTGATCTGACCTTTTTTAGAAAAAATATTTTACTGATTTTTTTCTTCTTTTGTTTGGCATGTTAATATATCTGTGATCACATAGAAATGTTTATTGTCATGCATTTAATTGTTTTATTGCACATTTATTCTACTTGCCTTTGAAAATAATACACTGTGAACATTCATATATTTTATCAGGTTCCAAACCATTACTTTTTCAAAATGGAAAAATTTGTCTTTTGGAAGTGTCTTTAGATGTATTAAATAATACAAAAGAAGTAATAAAACTTGAAGTAGAAAGAACATGAATATATGCTCTTGAGAGTAACACTACTCTAAAACAAGTAAAGTGAGCAATCAGACAAAAGTTTTTATATCCCATGCTTGATGCTATCAACCATGCAGTGGGTAGCTTGAGGCCTTTTACTTTTAGCAGTTCTCCTGAGTATGCTAATGCTCTCTTCCTGTATAAAATGCCAAGACAATAAAACTTTAAAGAGCAAACAAGAGTTAGATCATGTGTGTTAAAAACAGCTACTTTACAGAAAAGAATGACACTTGCTATTAAAGTTGTTTTGTAAGTGTTAGGCAGATCTGTTTACATATCCTATGTTCTGTCTGCCATTCTGCTGGATAAACTGTGATATCTGTGCATATGATTATGTAGATATGGCTACATTTATAGCTGTGTTTATAGCTAAAATAGTGCATATTGAAGTAATTCTTGCCTATAACAAAGCCAAATACCCTAAGTTGCACCCTAACTCAAGATTGAACCTTCCTCTCTCATTTTTATGATGTCATTTGTCAAAATAGGCATTTTCAGGACTTGCTATGTTGATTCCTTTGAAACTTGTGAGGACATGTTGCTCAGTTCTTTATAGACTGAAGCAGCAATATGTAAATGCCTGAGACACAACTGGAGAAAGAATCTATGCACTTTCATCCCATGCAGCAAACTTGGTGCAAGAAGTCTGGGCTTCTGTGAGACCGAGAGCCATCAGACAAAAGATGCATCTAGATGCCCACTCACTTGTGATGTGACATTTTTTCCGATTCTTTGGGGGGAAAAAAGGGAATGAATGCAATCTGCAAGGAAAGACCAAGGTAGGGAGAAGCTTGCATGAGAGGCAGAGGAGCAAGGAAGAAGAGACCTCTTCCTTGCCTCCATGACCACATTGGTCAGGGATCCTCATTTTTGTTACATAAGAAAATGAGAAAATAGTATAGGTAAAGTAAAACAGAAGTAAAACAAGTGAGGGATATGGCAAACAACGAAGACACAATTTAAATTTTGCATTGCCCACACATAACATAATCTCTTTTTTCTTTTTTTTAACTGAAAAATAATTAATAAACTAGTCAAAAAAAAAAAGATATTTTACTGGCACAAGCACCTACTTACTTTTAGTCTCCTGAGAAGGTTCATCCAGGAAGTGTGGGTTTTTGTCCCTTAGAGAAGGGTTCTTGAGGTCTCATAATTACTACACTCACCTATAAATTTGGAGGCTCTGTTAATCTCCAAACAGATTAAACCTCCATCTCCTGATTCCCAGGAGGCGGCAGAAGCCACAACAAGAGGTGTATGCTGAGCAATGTTGCCTGCCATCTTGTAGGTGACACATGCAGGAACAATGGAGCAAGGTATTAGAGAAGGAGGCAAGAAGTTGTGTGCAATTTAGAGATCAAGGCATTCAATTGGGAAGGTGCATTGGATTCTAGACAAGCTTCTAGCGAGAGTCATTTGTTTGGTATTTCAGCAGCAAATGCAAAACGAGTCCCAGTGACAAAGTCAAGCATCTTAGTTGGGTGTTTGGTTGTTAAAATTGTACTGACTATCATTTTATCAGATATGATAAAACCACATGATAGCATAACTGTCTTATTTTGGGATGATCATATTAATGTTTTAGCATATTTTGTGTGTATGTGCAGAAGTCAATGTATCTGTGGTTGAGCATTGGGACATTATTAGAGACATTGATTTCTGTTACTATAGTGCCTGTGCTACTGGGTGTCAGAAAGTGGGGAAATTGTTTCAGTTCTTGGATATGAACCTAGTACTTCACATCTGGTTTTGAAGAGACATAGTAGTAAGAGTAGTTAGAGTCATTAATTTACCCATCTGTGACGAGGTATCTTAACACAGGCAGACAAAACGACCTGCTTAGCAAATAGTCTCTGTTCATTGACTAGAGAAAGACAGCAGGTCTATAACTTCAAGTAACTGTATCACACTTCAACGCTTGTTAAGTGCAGTGAGTCCATCCAGTGTATTCAGGGCACTTTAAGACCTCCAAAATTTTGGCCTCAGGTAATGAAATGTAATCTACTCCATTTTTTATGCTTTTGAATACTTAAAAATACCACAGTAAGTTGTAGGTGTTTAACCATGGCCTAGTAGCTGGGATAACACTTATATTAATAATTGCATAAAGCATCTGTAATTTTATTCTGTCTGCCTCCCAGTTTCCTTTCTCCATCTGACCAAATGATACTTGCTGTGTGGCAATTCCATAGTCCAGGATGCAGCATATGAGTAGTGGAATCTTAAGTCCTAGATTTTCTTTCTGTATTTCAGCAGTATTAAATCCAAGTTCTGTCTTTGACTGGCCTTCAAAACTGATTCCTGGTGTGTAGGCTCTGAGTGCTTCCTTGACATAAATCTTCACTGAGAAAATGTGTTACTTATTGTGGGCATATGCGTTCTGTTCAAAATTTAAATTTCTTCTAAGATCAGTTGTCAAGAATCAATATCAGGCAATTATATTTAAAGTCAATGCTTAAGACTGATTCTTCTTTCATTATTTCAACATGGACTGCTTCTCTGAACTTATTGTGAGTTAGAGCTGATAAGCAACAGGTTTCAAAGCAACAAACAGAACTGAAGATGTTTAATGCACAAAGATTCATTATTTATGTAAAACTACGTGCTGTTAATCTTGCATAACAATTGTACATGGATGTAACTGTAAGTTCCACAGTACATGTCTTTGGAGTATAAATGCAGAATTCTGAACTAAAGAAAACAAATCCAAACAAGTACAGTTAAAGGTGCGTTGTGGGAAAAAAAGTTTTAGTATTCCTGTAGTAACAACAGCACTGGATGAGGCATGGGGTAATGCTTAGGAACAATAATGACAGTTCATGCATTACTGAAAACACAACTTCTTTTTAACCTGTATGTAATAGCCAGCATACTGCTGAAGAGCTTTGGTGGGATTTGAAGGTCAGTTCTTTCAGAAGTAATAAATTTATATTTTTAAATGAAGATCAGGATCGTAGTGAAATCAACTTTGTGCTATTACTATTCCTGTCTCTATTATACATCCAAGAGTTCTCACTCTTGGGGATGGTAAATAAGGGATGAAAATCAAGTTCAGCTATTTTTCTGGTGTTTTTCTCTGCATTTGTACTAGACTGATTACACTTCAGTGATTATTGCAACTGGCACAGACCTGGGTGTTTTATCACCAGAATATTTAGCACATCACTAGCTCCTATGGTCATGGCAAATGCACCATGCAAAATGGCACTTTGCTTCGTTGTATGATCCTGGTTGGGGGGGGGAAGGTACAATTTTAATTTGCAAAACTCTTCATAGCAGTTGAGGAGACTGAAAGAAATTGGTCATGAGAAAACAAGGAAAATGGCAGACTGAGAAAATGTAGTCTTACCATAGGAAACAATGGGGTGATTATACCATTCCATTAAAACTCACTGCAGTTCATTAAATAAGGAATGGAAGGAGGAAGAAAATGTGATAGGGTAAACAGATATCCCTCTGGTGAGATTTTGAGGAAGGGGCTTGTCATCATGGACGTCTCCCTGCTCACTCTGTGAGAATAGAGACTGGCAATGCAATTAAACTCATTCCAACCGATTTACCGAAATAATCTAGTTCCTAAAAGCAGATCCAGAATCCTGGAGTTAACGCCATTCTGATTTTTAGAATTTTAGTTGTTGACAGCTTTTTTAGAAAAGTGAAAACAAGAAATTAGATTTTAGAGTTGCTTCTCAAAAAGTGAGTTCATACATCATCTCCTATACGAGTCTTTATGTTCTGCTATTGTAGTGGTAGTACCTTAGACGGGAATTGTTTGAAGCCAAATGTCAAGACACACATATATTCCATGAACTTTAAAGCTGTTTCTAGAAAATGTTATGGTAGGTTGTTATGAGAAAGGATAACTTTTGTCCAAATGAGCAAGAGTAATAGTCAATCTTAAAAAAAAGAAATAAAAAGGAAAAAAAAATCTTATGCAGTGTAGTCCTTCGTCTTCGATTTTGTGTGGAAAAAGTGAATTCCAAGCATCTGTGGTTTCAGTCACCTTTTCTTTTTATTCTTCTGTTGTTCCCAACCCTTCTCCTTTACTTTTTCTCACTCTTGCCCTGACTGGATCATTTCTCTCTGCAGTTCTATCTGCATAATCATCAAACTTGTTATTTTTTTTCAAACTTTTTTATCTTTAAATTTTATTCCCAGAGGCAAATATGATTATTCTGCTCTAAGATCATTTACTTTTGAGGTGCTTCAGTTTGAAAGCATTCCATTGTCAGGTCGTTCCCATATCTGATTATTCTAGTCCCCCACTGTTAAGCTTTCACACCACTTACAGTAGGTTACCTATCATTCCAGTTTTAATCCCTTTCATTCCCTTGTTTCTTTAACTTCATAATGTTATAATGTTCCAATCCCCTGTCTTTCCTTCTTCCTTTTTTTTTTTTTTTTTTTTTTTTTTTTGTTATCGTTTCATTGTCCCATTTCATGATCTCTTTGCATTTACCTTGGAGGCTTGTTCTGTTCTAGGGGACTGCTATGATCCAAGTCTCTTGTTCATTGTATAAGACTTGACATAGTGTATAAGAAAATAAACTCGCGAAACACATCAATTAACAGGGATGTAACAAGCATTATTAAATAGGTGAGAAGCATGTAATTGAGCAGATGAATGTGGTAGCAATTGCAGTATTTCTGGGTATCCTTGTTCATCAAAAATGTTTCACCTAATCACATGATATTTTAATGCCTGTATAATTTAATTTCACACATTTTTATTCATAAATCTAACATAAGGATGATAATGGGCATAGAGACTTTGTGACAACAATTGACTTTTATTTTTATATGAAAAGAGGAACAGCTACAAAATGGGACCTTAAAGGTTATACCTTTTGTCTGAGCATATTCCCATTGAAAGAAGTTCTGTTGTGAGAATATGCAGTGAAATAATTTTGGCTTTTGGAAAAACAAGCAATGGTGTTTTGATTAATAATATTTTTCACCATTCTCATTGAAACAACTTTTCACTTGAATGTTTTCCTAAATATTTATATTCTCCTTTTTAAATTTTTATTTTACATTACTTTACTTTTTAGTTCATTTGTCCTCTATTTTTGCTTCTGTTCATCAATTTACTTATTTTCCAACACTGATGGTCCAGTTCTTTATCATTTCATCTCTAACTTCTTAAATGTTATATGTCTTACTTTTGATCAGAAGTTGCTATTTCTTTTTTACATTATTCCAGCCCCAGTTGTTGCACTTCTAGAGTACATTCCCAATGCTCTTAACAAAAAGATCACTCCAGAGATACAGTGCCTTCAGCTGAAAAGAGTCAGATCCCCATAGCATGGCTTATAGAAGTTGCTAGACTCCTGTGGGACTTCACAGAATCTTTTTGGAAGCTGTCTTGCTGAAAACTTTGTGGTACTGCTATCATGAATTCTCAGTCTATGGACAAGATACTTCTATTTTTCACATAAAAGGTCTGTATAAGAAAAGGCAGCATCCTAAGTGTTGTTGCAGATATTAAAAATTTGTTTGACATTGCACAACTAAATTTCTCTGCAAACTCCTAATATTGGTCCATAAGAGAATCTTGTCTTTGCACAATGCAAATGGTGACATGACAGTGCTGTTAAAGTGTATTTCTAAAACTGCACAGACAGTAACAAATTTTATACACTATTGATGATTGCATTTTTTTAATAACTGTGATATTATAAGCCAAAATTTTTGAAAGTGGACTCTCTAAATACAATTTCCTAAATACATGTGCCCAAAATGTGTCTTTAAACTTATCTATCACATGAAAAGTCAAATAAAAACATACAATTATATCCAATTCATAACACTTATACCAGTAGTTTAAATTATGATCCATAAATCCAAGCATTCCTTGAAAAATGTAGGACATTAGGCTGAGAAAGTATTCTTTGACTATTGCTTAATCTTTAGTGTTAATAGAAAACTAGAGACTTTACACATTTTAAAAGACTAAAAATTCCCATTCAGGGTTGGTTTTTTGTAAGACTTTATAGAAAGGCTTCATCACGTGTGAAACCCATGTGTAGGTCATGGTAAAGTTACTAAATCTCAAGATGGCTAAAGACATGATTATACCTGGTAAAGTCCATTTGCAAAGGCAAACTTCCCAATCTTCTGGTGAAGTGCAGTTGCGTCTAAAAAAAGCCTTTGATTTACATCAGTGCTGGGAATGCACATGTGTGATACAACCCTGATGTAATTTCTCTTAGGGTTCAAACTGCAAGTATTCTGGTGGTTTTCTCCAAATGAGCAGCAACATTGAAAGTGTACCTTAAATGAGCTGAATGTATCCAGTGGTCTCCCTCCTATACCAAGTTTTTACCAAGTTCATTGTTCCACTGTTGCCATTGCTAAAGATTTAAGGATGTTGCAGGATCTTTGTATGATTGCGACCACTCCACTGATGCTTTTTGAAAACTTTATTAAGCTTCTGATTGAGATGGGTAAGGGGATATGTTTATTTGAAGCTGTGCTATGCTATAATAGTAGTAATCTGGGTAATTAGGGACTTCCCCCAAAACTGATTTTTATTTCTCTTCATGTTTTTCTTCCTTCTCTTCATTCCTTGCAAATTTGGCATTATCAGACATCACAGCTGAAAAAAATGACCTCAGAGGTTTTATCTCCTCTTGCTCTAAGAACACAGGAGATAAGAGTCATGTTGTGGGCAACCATTTATTACAATTCCTCTCCTAAAACTATCATAGTCCATCTCAAATTTGAAAGACATTGTTAAACTTCATTCTTTTGATGATTAAAAGCCATATTCCAATTTCCAGGCTAAATATATTCCAATTTAGTTTCACTGATATGGGTTTTAGTTTACAGAGTCTTTTTTACTCTTCCTCACATTTCACCAATGTATTCTAGAGAGCACAGTGTGAGCCTTGACTCTATTTTGTAGACCAAACAGACTGTTTCTGATAGATCAGGCTGTCCATTTTCCTCGTGTCTACAAGCCATTCCATAAAAAGACTCAGTTTGGATTTAGTTATGGTGGGTAGGTGTTAACAGGTTTTTTGAAGAATTCCAGATGTGCTTGTATGTAATGTGTTTCTTCTTAGTAATGTTTTGTTCCTGTTGGGGAAAAGCTTATTTCAGCTATATTCAGCTAAACTGATATGGTTTCTTTTAATATACACTATTATGGATGGATTGGGGGGCCTGTTGTGGGAAGTGCTGTACAAAGGCAAAACAAAAAGGGTTGTCAAATCCCTACCCCAAACTCTAGTCTCTAGGTAGTAATTGAATTGCTTGGGTTTTGAGAAGGACCTTCAGATGCAGTTTGAATAGAAGGTGTATATCACTTACAGTTCTGTCCCCCTGTAGCACAGCATCCCTTCATTTAGAGAAAGGTTTGACACAAAGCCAGTTGCCACTGACTGTGCTATAGGTACATAAAGCCCAGAGGCAAACCATGCCTGGTGGCATGCCATGAGATGAGCATCCATCAAGTAGTTTTCTGTAACTATCATGCACTTTGATTCATAACATTATGACAGAAATAATAATGTGTTTGTATCTATCTGGAGCTACTGGAAGTAAAATTTAAACCATATATATATTTATTTTGTAGGAAGATATATATGGATGTATTAATGGCAATTGTATGGGACTGTATATATTTCGTTCGCCAGGAATACCCTGCCCTATGAAGCTGAAATCTGTGTTAAGCATAGGCCAAAGTACATGATTAAGAGGCAGGATATGTTAATCTAGGCTCTGTGATATCTCATATATTTCCTAATCAGCTCAGTCTGCAGGCAGACTGTGTTTTGTTTGCTTGCAGAAATGATACAGGTATAGCATATTCATCCGACACGTTGCTCTCCACATCTAAATGGTAAATCTGCAATAGTATAGAAATGGGAAACATGATATTCATATGCTAATATGAATATTCATATGTTAACAGTTTGGTGAAATGTTCTGAAAAAAGTTAGAATGACTGGATGCAGTCTTTCTTAATACTAGAGGCTGGTGACAAATATGTGCTGACAAAGGTATGTGGCTGTTGAGAGCATGCTTAACAGGAATGTTACAAGCTCTGTCTTCCACAGAGTTCTTCTGCTTGGTCTTTTCTGAAGACTGGGAAAAGACTAAAAACACTCCTTTTAGTGAGAAGAGAGGAACGAGGTGGGAAATGATGATAGCCTTTAGAACACAGTTCAGAGAAGATGGGAAAGAACTTGTCCATTGAGAATGGGGCAAGAAATAATTGACTGGTATTTTGGCAAGAACAGTTAGGATGGACACCAGAAAAAAAGCACCTTTCAGAATTTAGGATAATAAAGTGCTGATAATGTGTACCAGCACAGAAAGTCTTTAGAACCACTGATACTGGAAGCTTCTAAGAATAAATTCAAGTAGTCAAAAGTGATTTAACTATAAATGATCCTACTTTGGGGTAGGGAAAGTAAATTAAGAGACTTTATGATCTCTTGAAGTTCCTTCTAACCCTGTTTCCTTTTATCCGTATCATAAATCTTGAAAAAGTAGGGACTTTTTCATGTATGCCACATTTTACAAAGGTAGCTGAATTGTCCATATCCATTTATTTTGTAATTTGAAACAGCTATCATTGCAAAATTCTTTTAAGTACTCTTATTTTTGTGATCAAATTGAAAGTTGGCCTCGCAGAGCCAACATAGTGAGCATAAAATTCAGTTAATATGAGAAATGTCAGCAAGAGTAGTGCAGAAAGTCCTTAACAGGCCAGTTTGACCCAGTTGTCTGTGTTGAGTGTGGTGTCTGGTTCTACTTGTTAAATACTACCATCAGCAAAAAAACCCACAGCTGAAGAGCTGGCCTTTCTCCAGGCTTGTTCTAGTAGACTAAGCTAGGCCAGCGGTCTTGGGAATCCAGAGAGGTCCCAGCTGACTGGAAGCTGGTGAATGTCATCCCAGTTTCCTAGAAAGGCAAGAAAGAGGACCCTGGAAACTGCAGGCCTATAGGTCTCAATTCAGTGTCTCGCAAAATCATGGAAGACCTTATTCTGGAAAATATTGAGAAAAAAAAAAGAGAAAAAGAGAAAAAGAGAAAAAGAGAAGGACGACTCAATGACTGGTCAGAGCCAGCACAGCTTCATGAGTGGGAAGGTCAAGTTGTCAAACCTGATTTCCTTCTATGGCAAGATAATTTGATCTAGGAAAGCCAGTAGATGTGATCTTTTTGGTCTTCAATAAAGTCTTTAATACTGTCTCTGACAGGATCCTCCTGTGCAAAATGTCCAGCACTCAGCTGGATAAACACTTTATATGATGGGTGAGCAACTGGCTCATGAGTCAGGCACAAAGGGTTACAGGGAAAAGAGTGACATCAGACTGGTGACCTGTCACTAGTGGGGTTCATCAGGGCTCCATCCTTGCCCCTGTGCTCTTCAACGTCCTTATGAATGGCATGGATTCAGGACTGGAAGGGATACCAAGTTTGCCAATGATGCTTAACTTGGAGGAGCTGTCAACTCCCTTGAGGGAATTGTTCCATATTATTTATCTGATCAGTTCTATGTTTCCCAAGAGTGTTATTGATATAAAAGTTTTCAACAGAAATAGAAAAACAAATTTATATAGCATGTATTTATATTAAAATGTACAAATCCTATATATAGCACAGTCCAATTTCTCCCTCACCTTTTCCAGGATCATTGAATAGCTTTCCAGATTTTGCATAGAGAATATTTGTTGGTTCTAACCCACAAATAACACTGAGGTACTTAATTGCTGCTGCTAAGTTTCTGTGTAACTGGTACAATTTTTAAAACATCCCAACCGTTAGGCACTACAGAGCATGCCAGATCCACAACCTCTTGTATTGAACTTTGTTGTTTCTGGGCTTCCTATTTTTTATGGTTCTTCAATAACCCCAAAAATATTCACACTGAAATCTCTAGTACTTTGTCACTTTGCTTTGAAATTTTGCCTTAAAAACTTCTGTGCTCTTTCTCTCTAATACTTTTCTTTGTTTAGCGTGTTAACTTTAGACGTTTGAACTAGATGCAGTTGACGGGTTGAAAGACTTTAGAGGCCTGTGCCCTAAGCTAATTTCTAGTCAAGTTTTTACTTTCTTGTGGTTCTATCATAGGGAAAATACATTTATTTAGACACCAAAGGGAGCAAGCAAATGTCAAGGATGGGAATTTTAGTAAGAGTTGCTAGAATCAGAAATCTATGTTAATGTTATCTTCTTAGTCAGAACTTGATTCTTAAAAAATTTGATCCTGTAAGAAAGTCTAATTGTAGGTGAGCTTTAAGCTTCATTTGATATTTAAAGAAAGTGTATTCTTAATATGCTATTTTTTCATAAAGGTGTCTTTATCTATGTTCAAAATTTTATATATTAGGGCAAATGGGGTTTCCATATTTATAGTCTTTGCCTTTTCTTTCCAAGTCTAAAAATAATACTAATTTTAAAAGAGAACCCCAAACAAAAGACAAAACACCAAGACCTGCTCAATTTAATTATAATTTCATAAGATAAAAAATCCTCTGTATTTTTTCACTGCCCTTTCTTAATCAATGAAATAATTTACTTTGTTAAAGGAAAATGACATTGTCAAATTAAATTGGTCAATTTACACTCTAAAAGTTTTTCTATACAATGCTAATTTTTTTGTAGTAAGCAAAAAAAAATAACAGAACATGTTTGATTGTTGAGGATTTTTTAAAATTATTTTCAACATTTTTTTCCACTCAGACTCCTTACTATAAAATCAAAATTCTTCAAAAACTTGCTTTGCATATTTTCCTTTTAATTTTGGTATGCCACCAATGGCCATTTTCAGACTTTCCTTCAAAAAGAAACTCGTTGGTTTAACTGTTCCGCATTTGAGGAGAGCCAGTTGATAATTGTATGTGCTTGGGCTGGCCCAAATGGATAGGGCAGGGAGCACCAAGCACCAACTCCAGCCTCTTCAGGATGAAATGTGTTTGTATAAGTCATCCCTGAGGTGGTAAGTGCATATGCTATAGAAAGGAAAAACAAGAGGTTTGCTTCTAGTGTCCATGAATTAATGGCTAGCTGGCTTCTGCAGTGTGAAGGTCAATATGTGTTAAAACATTTTTCCTTTAGATTAATGATAGATGGCATCTTGGAATTACTGAATACTTAATATTTTAAATAGGATTTAAATATGTAATAATTTTGAAAATCAGAGCTCATTAACTGTGTAACATACTGAGGATTTTAGAAACTTCTCTTTTGCAGTTGCATTATGCCCTTTTATTTTTATAATAAATTAGTAGTGTGATAGCTGTAAGGATAAAATTATTATAAATCTGCCATAATAAATTAAATAAATATTAAACCTTTAAGTTTAAGGCAAAGGTGAATGTGTCCTTTTTCCCATGTTTCCATATTTTTAGTACCTCACTATTACTCATATCTCCAAGCCTCTCCTCTTATGTTGGCTTCAGACGCAGCTAAATTAAATTGATTCAATGTTTCCTCTCACAGGTATGTTTCCCATGCCACAGGTCACTTCTGTTCTTTCCTGGATTCTTCTGTATGGTTTTTGGGATGAGTGAGTAATAGCTGGAGGGTAGTCAGGTACATGGATTATAGAAGTTGAAGTGAGGGCCTACTTACAAATACATAAACATTTTTTATATAATTCTTGTCATTTTTCTCTCCTAGTTAGTCTAACATACTAACAGGATTTGATTCCTCAAGCAGAAGCACCATTGAAAGATTCATAATATATTTCCCAAATGGTTATAGTAGATGGACGTATATGAATAGTTTATTTCCTTTCTTTCGTTTGTCAGCAGTAAATTGATTTTGCCATGAATTGTCAGCTTTGGGGTTTTTTCACAGTTAACTTCACAAATAACTAATCTATATATGTATATCATGTTGTTATCTCTGTTTATATCTTCAAGGCTATTCATAATTCTTTTCAAAATAGAAATCAAATGTAGGATCTTAGAGACTTACTGCTAAACTGCCTCTTTGTTGTGATATAATCTTTTGCTCTTCATCGAATTACTTTTATTACTGACAAATCTTTGAGTCTACTTTTAGTATGAGTTGGATTTTTGGAAGTTTCTCACGGGAATTTGTGAATTTAAATACGCCCATCTGCTCCCCTTGTTTACTGCAGCATTATTCTTGGAAGGCTCCTAGAGCAAGTAAAATTACTGGTCTTACATATACTTGTTATTCCATCTCATTCATCTGGTAGAAAAATGTGTGTTTCATATTTGGCTATTCCCCCTTCTCCCCAAACATTCTGTCAGATGCATTACATATTTTACTTACATCTTCTGTGAATGAACTTCAGAAGCGAAATCATGGCCTTAATGAAGTCAAGGGGAATTTTCCCATTGACTTAAATGAGATCTGGAGTTCATCCAAGGAAACTCTTTGTCTTTATATCTTTGGTTTTCCCTCATTTCTTATTCTACTTTCAGTCACTCCGAATCATTCCTAATCTCCTTCTGATATTTCCTGTAACTTCTTACAGTCTCATTTCTCAATTTCAGTTTCTCAAAATATTTTTATCTTTGTTTTCCCTTTTTTTTTTCTTTTTTCTAAATAAGACAAGAAGCTCTCCTAGATCTGAAATCTTTCATTTGGTCTTTGAAACTTTTTACACTCTTACTACTCTATAACATTAGCAAAATCACCAATGTTGAAATCCAGAATAGTTTTATCCATGCAAATACAAGCAAGAAATATTTTCTCGTTTATTCTCTCTGTTTATGTCAAGACTAATTGGATATGGCCTGTTAACCTATAAGTTAGTAAGTTTTTTTTAAAGACTTGAGTTTTGTTTTTCTTGCTAATATAAGTGTAATGTCTTAATATTTTCTGCTGTCTATATTCCCCTAAACCCCAAAAGGTATAGATAAAATCACCCTTTTTTTTTTCTTTTTTTTTTTCTTTTTACTCTTTCTTCATTAAAGAGCCCTCTTAGAACTTCCTTTCCAGACACCCTACATAGCTTGTGGCATATTCCTCTCTTTAAGATAGCACTGTGTTTTCTTTTAGTTCAGATTTTCAGGTAATAATGAGTATCTTCCTGCTGCCCCATTCCCCTCTGATATTAGACATACATAGGCACTCATATACAGAGTAGCTTTCCTCTGCTATTTTCATGCTAGATCTTCACATCCAGTTATTACTTGTTCTTGACTTTTACTCTAGTCTTACATTTGCAATACCTAGGTATTCTCTGATTTCTCCTGGAGTGCTGAATATTCTGGGACCCATCCTATTAACATCTTATATGATGCAGGATGGATGTGTTTCTCATTAGGTTTGCACATGGTATCAAATTAGGAGAACAGTCAATATGCATAAGGGTACGATGGCCATTGAGAGGACCCGTATGGGCTGAAGGACTTGGCCAAGAGGAGCTTTTTGAAATGCCATGCCTTGCACCAAGGAAGGAAAATCCCCACCTGAGTCCAGTTTTGGCACCTCAAATTTAAGAATTACCGCAATAAACTGGGGCGAGTTCAGCCAAAGTCTACACACATGGTCAGAAGAAGAAGCAGTTGCCTTCTGGGGAGAGCCAGAGAGAGCTGAACTAGATCAGCCTGGAGAAGAGGGGGCTTTGAGGAGACCTGACTCTCAGTACCTATAGGAAGATAAACAAGAAGATGGAAGCAGGCTCTTTATTTTGGTGGTAGAATGAGAGACAGAGGGCATAAGTTAAAATGAATATTTCCACCTGGACATAAAGAAATATGGATATATGTCCTCTTTCCTCATGAGGACAGTGAGGCAGTGGATGGGGCTGTTGACAAGCAAGTTGTATAGTCCGTATCCTCTAAGGTTTTCCAAACGTGACTGGATAAAATTCCAAGCCTTCCTGTTGTGACCTTCTGTCTGTGCCTTCTTTAGGCAGCAGGTTCACCTAGAGAGCCCTTAAACTGCATTACCCAGTGATCCTAGCATGAGTGTTCTTTAAAACAACCACTGAGAGAGTGGGCAGAAGCAATGTAGCAATTTTAGCAATCAGGTGCAAGGAGAAAGATGTTCTGGATTTTGTTTTACAGATACTAGTAAAGTCATATTAGGTGCTCACAAAAGGCATGGATCTTGATGCAACAATAACTGAATTTACATCTTTTTTAAGTTATTCAAAAAAAGAAAAGTTGTACTTGCAAGACCAGTTTTATGCAGTTGGTAACTATGCGGTTTGTGATTATTATTTTTCTTTACCCCTGCTCCAAGGGACTTAGCTCCCTTTTATTCTAATGTAGTTGATGAGAGGACATGAAGAGCACTAGCTGCTTCTACACTGACTGCTAAAATTTTATCAACAGATACTATAAAGAAGAAAGTCCAGTTTAGAGGTTGTAAAAGCAATAATTGACTTACACAAACTCATTCATTCTTGCTCCTACCTTTCTTGATGTGCCAGAGGCACTTTGTGACCATTGATCATTAATTCCATCTTATGCCATCTCCTCTAGCAATGAACTAAAGACAAACTTTAGTGGCCTAATTACCTTTTCCTATGAACTTTTATCTCCTGTCAGCGTCTGCAGCAGTGCCTGCCAGTTAGGACTGTTTGTTGCCTCTGTTTTCTATTGCCAAGTCAATGCAACTCCCAACTCCCCCGTGGTAGACTTGAAATCCTTGGTGATGGATAAAATGATAAATATCAAAATAAGTATATTTCAAAGGTATATTTAGTTCTCCAGTGTTGCATTTCAGAAAATAAAAGGATGTTACTTCCATTTTTTTTTCAAAATGGCTCTCGGAGGGCCCAGGGTGTAAGGGTGTAATTTGAAAGTGGAAGGTTGATAAAGCACATCCATAAACACCCCCACTGAAGAGCAGCGCTTCTATAGGATTAGAATTGTATTTCTGGTCTTCTTCCACCAGGATATTGGAGCTTCACTCTCTCCTTAGTGAAATGAGGTAGCACACCCTCAGCTTCCTGTGAAGGGTATGTGACAACAGGACCTTCCTCCCTTTCTTGTTTAAAGCCAGAGATTTGCAAATAGGCATTATTTTATCTAGAAATAATGCCACTTCTTCATCATTTCAGTACATGTGATAAATACATGTGGGAAGTGTTCTTCAAGGAGGAATAATAATGGATTCTGTGACAGTTGTAGCATATTTAATTACTCGTCTAATACTTTCTTCCTTTCTCAATATTTGGATTAGTATCTCCCTATGTGGCTGTACATATTCACATCAATAAACAGTTCACTTCTACTTAGAAAAAATAATAAACTGTTTATAATAGCGAAAAATTGTAGAAAGACAGAGTAAGAATTAGATAACATGAAAATATTATAGGATTTGAGGATTTGTCCCTATTTTTCTAGCAAAGTATAAATATAAAAATTTTAAATCTGAAATAGTGGAATGGAAAAGAAAGCTTTTCTTTCAATATTGCCATGGGACATCCTGCAGATCTATAGCTATATTGGCAAGATAGATTTCCTGAGGATATAGTCATTCTCCTCTATTAGGAAAGAGACAGCAAAGAAGTTATACATAATATATTTCAACATGTTAAACTTGGAAAATGCTTAATGCAAAGAAGCCTTTAGAAAGCAAAAAATGCTTCAGATAAAAATAAATATTTTAAACTTTTTTACCATATGAAAATATGAAAGCATACACTAATTATTACAGTGGCCACAGAATTATGTGAGCATAGTAGCTCACCTTGTTGGCTTGGACACAAATATTTTCATATTTCTGCAGTTTGAAGAATTCTGTAGCTGTGAATCTTCTCCCAGCATTTACTGGAACCCTTTGTGTAGCTGAATAAGAATTGCACTTGTAGTGCAGGGTGCCCACTACATAAAAGAATTGAGGGCAACTCTTGGTAATAAGCAAAAACATAAATAAAAAATGCAGGTTTCTGATATTAAAAGTTACACTGGAAAAGTGGAGTTCCGTAAAAGCATTTGGTTTCTTTCTTTTCATTACTGAGGCACAGTAATTGTGAACAGTGATAGTGACTCGATAGTAGAGTTGAAGGAATACCTGCAGACTAACCAATTGGTTTTGAAGATGTAATGTTTGTGGGCTTAAGGCTGTCTGCAGAATTGTGAGGAAGAATGGATCAAATAGAACATCAGCTGGTTTGAGAAATAGTTAAAGTTGCTAGAGAGCTACATGATTATTTAGTTTATTTTTTAACTCCTAAGAAACTCTATTTGTTTAATGGACAAACATAAACTCAAAGAAAATCAATGTAGTTTGCCACGACACATATGGCTTAGAAATTTTTCAGTCCCAAAGATTCCCCTGGGAAAATTTTCTTCATCTATGTTTTAGAAAATTCGTCGTCTTTATACACTTCTATATGAAGTCACTTGGAAAGCTGTGAGTCAATAGTATCAAAATTAAAGTCTCACACAAAATAAGCTTGGGAGGAACTTCAAGACATGATGTAATTTATTGCCCTTTGTGTCATGGAATACCAAAGTAAAAAACTCCCTAGTGTTACTAGGTGCCTAAGTCTCCATAGCAATACAAAATACTTTCAGCTGCAACCCAGCAAAAAGATTATCCTTTCATGATTTTAGACTGATTATTGCAACCCCTGAGTGGAATAAAAAGGCACCAAAAGAGCTTAAAAGAATTACATGACTTGTTGCAAATCATATTCTTGGCTACAAAGCTCACAGTAAGCACATTGACCTAGGCAGCTTCTCTCTCTCGACATCTACCACCACTTCAATACAAAGCCAAAAGCAAAGTATTTTCCCTGCCAGTCATTACATTGATTTAACTGCCTAAATCTCTCTGTCGTGATGTCCCACAGCACTTTTTCTTAAATTATTTTAGCAGAACATTAACGATTTTAGGTGGATATGGGCAACAATATTTAGACGACCCAGATCTGAATGTGGAGTTTTTTCACTGGGAATCTTAGAGGGGTTGAATCCTGGAATTTTCCTGGAAGCTTTCAGAATTAACCTCTGGACTTCTTTTTCTTTTTATTTTTCACATATACAAATGAGAAATGAACTAATGAACTAATTCTTTTTTTTTTTCCTTCTATAGAATCACATGAAAGATATACAGGGAAACTTAAATTGTTAAATCTCTTGTTTGGAAGAAGAAAAGGATTACTGTAGTAACACAATGCTGGTGGTTATAAAAGGCATTGTCTGCCTTCATATGTTTTCCAAAGAATAATTGAATCTTTTATTCAAAGCCTAGAATGAGTCCTATTTTACTAAAAAAATCTGAAAATTGTTGTAATTATTGATATTTCCTTGTCATTAATTCCCACTGCAGTTTTGCTTTATTTGGTATCCCCTTACGTTAAAGTTGATGTGAAGTGCATCCACTGTAGAAAATGTGCTATTCATAATTGAGAATATTGTATCAAGTATGTTTTCTTCTTGTTGACACCAGCTCAACTCAATTTAATTAAGAAATCATGTACTTGGTTATACGATCTGGTTGTTTTCTTCTCAGCAACAGCACATGTTCTGATGTTTGGAAGTTGAATGTAACACTTGTTTTGTTGCTGTTGTCTACATTTTAGCAGGGTTTTCATAACCATTTTACTAAACACATTTTCCCTAGGTAGGATCAGTCTAATCTTCTGCAAAATTCAGAAGACAAGTTCACCTTGTATCAGATGAGTTATTGCCGACTTTGAGAATTTGGCTTCATCCCTAAATATTTGAAAGTTACTTTACACATTCCTTCCTAGTAGATATTTATCTCTCAGCTGCCTGGCCTGCTATCTTTCTTTTTCCTCTGAAAGCACAGAGCTCTTCTCCAAAAGCCTACATTCTTCATAAGGCCTTTGTAAGTGTCCAGCAACTGTTACCTGTCTCCTGGCAGTAATTCCAGTTAAATGTTAGAAATGGTGATTTCTTTAAGGATACAGTATGCAGTTGTCATTTGCCAGTTAGTTGCAAGGAATGAGAGAAAAATCTTCACGTGAAGCTGTAAAGCAGGCAGAAGAATGAATGTTTGAGGCAGCCACAGAGAAAGAGGAACGTCATGTTCTGCAATCTATGAGCAAAGAAAAAGCAATGTATTGAGATGAGTAGGCAGATCTGCAAGATATTAGAATCCTTCTTTTATATTAAAAACATCTCTCACAGAGAGTATTATTTTGAAAGTGCTGGGGTACAGGAAAAGTCTTCTTTATAATTGTAGATCCATCAATTGTATAGAAGGAAATGAGGATGTTCATTTGTTTATATCTTTACCAAAAAGTTCTTTGTATTAATTTAACTTATTTTTCGCTGCTGCTGCTGCATTCATCTCCTTGCTTTCTGTGTGTGACCTTGCATTGTCACCCTGAGCTCAGGCAGAGGTGTATTTTGCCAGCGCTTCTTCGAAGGAGACAGGCATTTTGATGTGGACATTTGGACAAGGTGTCACACTTGTACTTGCTACGAGATGTATCCATCATCCCTTTATTATCCCAGCGTTAGCAGGGACTTACCATACTTCTCACAGATGTGTACCTAACTCCAAGGATGATTTAGGAAAGGCCCAAAAAGTTGGGGACTCCAGGCCTGCCCCAAAAACCTGTTTCAGTGTTTGATTGTCTATACTAATTTTTAACTCTAGCATCTGAGCCGTTGCTCTTTCTGTAGCCTAAGACATCCATTTTTCAGTCTTTCATCATGTAACAGGTTTTTTTTTCCTAATTCTCTACCAGGGTTTTCTCAAGTTGTTGACATCTATGAAATTAATAACAATGTTCTTCATTCTATCTTCATTGTCATTAATAAAAAGTATTGACTAGTACTGAACACAATTGGTTCATCAAGAAATGATGCTAAACTTTCCTAAAATACAGATTTCAATTATATAGTAGATCAGAAAGTTTTGATCACAAGTCCAAAATCACTAAGCTATGGGTTTTAGAATTTGAGTAGCATATATATTAGTAAGAAGTCATGGAATACAGAAATATTTTTTCAGTATTTATGTTTAAATACTCAATACTTCACATGAGAATTTGTTTTTAGCACAATGCTCCCATTGTGTAACAAAATAGTAGTGAAAAAATTTGCAAATAATCACATTTAAATGTATTTATGTCTGTAAATACACAAATTTTCAAATCTTTTGCCTATGGAAAAGAAAAAGATAAGGTTTTTTGTTTTCATATGTATCTTGTATAGTTGCTTTCTTAGAACATATATAAAATGCATCTCTAACCAAAGTTCATGCCTGAACTTTGCCTTTGAACCTTTGATTTTGAAAAACAAACTCTAGAGTTGAGAGAAATGTTTGTTTCATGAGCCAATGTGTTATTCCTTGTATTTACTCTTCCAGAAAGAGATGCTTGTATGGCAGTGTTTTATAAAGCTTAGAAAGCTTTCTTAAGCTTCTGGCAGAACAACCTAGGAAATTTATTTCTGTGTGGACATCTGAACTACTTGATTTTTAGTCTTGATTTGCTGTTAATCTGTAGGAGAGTATAGTTGAAAAAAATAAAAAAATATATTCATGATTAGCCCTTTAAGATATTAATCCTTCCACAGATTAGTGATCAAATTAATCTTTGAACTGTCCTTGCAAAAATGTGGTCCTCAATACTAAAAAATTACAATACAAGAGGAGCTAATATATTAATGTGTAGTGAATTTTTAATGGCTATTTCTTGTTATCCTGTCTGTTTATACAGTGCCTGCACTCCAACCACTGAAGTGCAATAAGGCAACCTGGACATCACCCTGAAAGGAATTGAATGCATTTGGGGAAAAATTCTCTAGTTAGAACTTCTTAAGCATGGAAACAAAACCTAGCAATGAATCATAGAATGATTTGGAATGGAAGGGACATTTAAAGACTGTGTACTCCACCCTCCCTGCCATGGACAGGGATATCCTTCATTGAATTGATGAAAGCCCCATCCAGCCTGATTTTGAAAAATTTCAGGGATTGGCATCCACACTTTTCTGGGCAATCTGTTTCAGTGTCTCACCATCCTCCTGTAAAATATTAGGTATAACAGTGCACAAAATGCAATTTCTTGGGAGCAACAAAGGAAAAAGAATATTGTGATGGTAATGTTACAGCATCTGGAGAAAATTATTGTGTCACTATAGCATGATTAAAAATCACTGAAGACTTGCATCAAAAACTTTGTCACTTACAGTTCTGAAGAAAATATCTGAAATTTGAAACTTAATGGAGTTCAGAAGTTCTCTTCAACACTTACAAATGTTTGAGAAAAGATAATAAGTGAAAAACAAATCTCATAAAAGGACCTTAAATCTCAAGGCACATAATTACTTGTATTGCCTTAAAAAGGGATGAATTGTTTTTCTCCCTCTTTCAGAAGACAGTGTTCAAACGTTTTTCAGCGATAAAAGTAATTTCTAAATGACCTCACGTTCCTCTGCAACACAGCTACCACACAAATAAGAACAAATATAGTTAAATTCAGATGGAGACTGAAGCACCTTGTTGCCTGTGGGTTTGAAAATCGTTGTTTTCAAATTCAGCAAGTTCTGCACCGCAGTAGATACTGCATGACCTCAGATCACCCTGTGGTGCTTTCAAACCTCAGGTGTCTGCTAGAAACACAGCAGAGACACATAGGAGATTAGGTTCAATTTCTTTTTTAATCATTACAGCAGGGTTAACTTTGCAAGGAGAATCGGGCAGTATGTCTTGGGGTTTATTATTTTATCAATTACTGTGTAGTGGCACGTTGGATACAAACCCAGATAGTAATCCGGTAGTCCTTGGATAGTACACTCTGTATAGTATACTAGCTGTAAGGAAGCCATGTGTTGGACCTGACTGCTAAATATTTGTTTAGTATATTCTGGGTACTCTATTCATGAAAAACAATCTAAATGTGCAGTGAGATTAGTCATGCTGTGCCATATTTCATTTTGTAAATTAAGATCTTCATTTATTTCTTGCAACAAAAAAACCCTTTGTTTTTTTATCTATTTGTAAGGTTATTTTTATTTGTTTTTAGTTTAATTAAAGCTATTCTGCTTTAATTCAAGGTAAATTGTAAGAAATGCTTAGAAAAAAACAGCACAGGAATAAAGGTGCTAATAAGGTATT